>NW_024364716.1:0-997 GCF_014805655.1 Passer montanus
TAAACCCAAAATTCAGATTTTTGCAGCTTGAAAAGGTCAAATCACCAAAAAAATCTGAATTCTGGGAACTTGGAATAGAAAAATAAATTCAAAATGCACGTTTATGTACCATAAAAATCAAAAATCCCCCAAAAAATCTGAATTCTGGACACTTGGAATAGAAAAATAAACCCAAAGTTCAGATTTTTGCAGCTTAAAAAGGTCAAATCCACCAAAAAAAATCTGAATTCTGCGCACTTGGAATAGAAAAAGAAAGCCAAAATTCACATTTATGTACCATAAAAATTGAAAATCTCCCCAGAAAATCTGAATTCTGGGCACTTGGAATGGAAAAATAAACCCAAAATTCACATTTATGTACCATAAAATCCTCAAATGCCAAGAAAAATTCAGAATTCTGCACAATAAAAATCAAAAATTCCGCCCAAAAATCTGAATTCTGGGCACTTGGAATGGAAAAATTTCCCGAATTTTCTCCTGATTTTCCTCCAAATCCTCCTCCATTTTTCCCCATTTCCCCCCAATTTTTCCTCCAATTTTTGCCCAATTTTCCATCCGATCATCTCCATTTTTCCCCAAATTTTCCCCAAATTTTCCACCATTTCTCGGCCATTTTTCACACTATTTTTTTCTGTTTTTTTTCACATTTTACCCCAAATTTTCCCTCAATTTTCCCCAAAATTTTTCCCCATTTTTTCCATTCTTTCCCCAATTTTTCTCCCAATTATTTCCATTTTTCTCCCCAATTTTCCACCCAATTTTCCCCATTTTTTTTCCACTTGTCCCTCCATTTTTCTCCCAATTTCCCCCGTTTTTCCCCATTTCTTGGCCATTTTTCACCCGATTTTCCCCCTTTTTTTTTTGTTTTTCCCCGTTTTTCCCCCATTTTTGCCCGTTTCCTCACGTGGGCTCGCAGGCGCTGACGCCGTCGCCGCGGAAGCCGCGCTGGCAGCGGCCCCAAAACCCCAAAAACCCCAAAAACCCCAAAAACCCCAAA
>NW_024364716.1:2129-3375 GCF_014805655.1 Passer montanus
CGTGGGCTCGCAGGCGCTGACGCCGTCGCCGCGGAAGCCGCGCTGGCAGCGGCCCCAAAACCCCAAAAACCCCAAAAACCCCAAAAACCCCAAAGCCCCCCTCGGGCTCAGCTTTCACCCCCAGTTTTTAACCCCATTTTTCCCATTTTTCTCCCAATTTTTCCCCATTTTTTCCCATTTTCCCCCTAATTTTTCCCATTTTTCTCCCAATTTTTCCCATTTTTTCACCCAATTTTTCCCATTTTCCCTCCAACTTTCCCACAATTTTTCCCAATTTTTCCTCCAATTTTCCCCCAATTTTTCATCTGATTTTCCCCATTTCCCTCCCATTTTTTCCCATTTTTCCCATTTTTTCACCCAATTTTCCCCATTTTCCCTCCTATTTTTTCCCATTTTTTCCCAACTTTTCCTCCAATTTTCCCCAAATTTTCCACCCAATTTTCCCCCAATTTTGCCCATTTTCCATCCAATTTTTCCTCCAATTTCCCACCCAAATTTCCCCCAACTTCCCCCGTTTTTCCCCATTTCTCGGCCGTTTTTCACCCGTTTTTCACCCTTTTTTTTTTGTTTTTCCCCATTTTTCCCCATTTTCCCCGTTCCCTCACGTGGGCTCGCAGGCGCTGACGCCGTCACCACGGAAACCGCGCTGGCAGCGGCCCCAAAACCCCAAAAAAACCCCAAAACTGCAAAAACCCCAAAGGCCCCCTCGGGCTCAGCTTTCACCCCCAGTTTTTAACCCAATTTTTCCCTTTTTCTCCTCCAATTTTCCCTCAATTTTTCCAATTTTTCCTCCAATTTTCCCCCAGTTTTTCCCAATCTTTTTCCCATTTTTCTCCCAATTTTTCCCATGTTTCACCCAATTTTTCCCAATTTTTCCTCCAAATTTCCCACAATTTTTCCCAATCTTCCTCCCAATTTTCTCCCCAATTTTTCCCATTTTTTCATCCAATTTTTCCCATTTTCCCTCCAATTTTCCTCCCAATTTTTCCCAATTTTCCCCTCCAATTTTCCCCCAATTCTCCCCATTTTCCACCACATTTTCCTCCAATTTTCACCCAATTTTCCCCATTTTTCCTCCAATTTTTTCCCATTTTTTCCCCCGATTTTTCCCATTTTTTCACCCAATTTTCCCCATTTTCCTCCAATTTTCTCCCAATTTTTCCTCCAATTTTTCCCAATTTTTCCCCCAATTTCCAACCCAATTTTGGGTTTTTCCCTGTTTTTCCCCATTTCTCGGCCGTTTTTC
>NW_024364717.1:0-211 GCF_014805655.1 Passer montanus
ACCCAAACCACTCTGTGATTCCATGATTTACATAAATAAACTCACAGCTGGGGTCCCAGGGGATGTGGAGAAAGCATGGCAGCAGGTCAGGGAGTGCTCCTGGCAGGGGATTTACAAGAATATAAATACAATTTATTCTATTCACTCGTCCCTGGAGAGCTGCAGGGTCCAGTCCTGACCCCCAAGAAAGACAAGGAGCTGCTGGAGAGGG
>NW_024364718.1:0-211 GCF_014805655.1 Passer montanus
TTTTTGGGGTCCCCCCACGAGTCAGGTTTGGGTTTGAGCCTTTATTGGGGTCACACCGAAGACGAGACTGGGGGGGAGGGGTCCCCAAATTTTGGGGTCCTGGAGGGTTTGGGGCGGGGAATTTTTGGGTTTTGGGGTTGATTTTTGGGGTCTCTGGGGCTGTTTTGGGGTGCCAGAGGTGAATTTTGGGGTGCCCTGGGTGGATTTTGGG
>NW_024364719.1:0-211 GCF_014805655.1 Passer montanus
CCTCCCAGTACAAACCAGTATCCCCCAGTTTACCTTGCAGAGCGTCACGGTGGCCCCGTAGCCCACGCTGAGGAGGAAGAGGGTGATGAAGACCCCCAGGGTGTCCCAGGGGTCCCCCCCGGGCTCGTCCTGGCAGAAGTCGGGGGGCAGCTGCAGGTCTGGGGGGGATAAAAATCCCAGTTCAGACCAGTATAAACCAGTTCAAACCAGT
>NW_024364720.1:0-211 GCF_014805655.1 Passer montanus
TCTGCCATGGTACAAAGGGCATAGGGAAAGGCAAATTTCTGAAGCTTCTTGCACGAAGAACAATAGCAGGAGAAGACCAAGGGTTGCAAGAAATCCAGATAAAGGAACTCCTCTGTCTCCAAGCTCATCAAGACTGACAGATATACTCAGATAAGCACCAGGGGACCAAAGCGCACATGCAAAGGAGAAAAGTTCAAAAGTTCAATCATGA
>NW_024364721.1:0-211 GCF_014805655.1 Passer montanus
TAAATCTATAAAACTTCTCCTAACATATAACCATAGTATCTGCCTTTTAGCTGTGGGAGTCAGCCATGGCCTCCCTCATCTGGCACAATCTGGTTCATGTGATTTTGACAGAGGGGGTAAAAGATAACTATAAATCTGTAAAACTTCTTTTAACATATATAACAGGATATTTTCTGTGACAGTCAGCCATGGCATCCCTCATCTGGCACAG
>NW_024364722.1:0-211 GCF_014805655.1 Passer montanus
AAAATCCTGGAAAAAATCCCATTTTTAGGAGGATTTCCGCCCAAAAATCCCTCTTTTTTTGCTCTTTTTTTCGGGATTTCAGCCCCAAAAACTCCTTTATTTTTGTCACTTCAGCAAAAAAAAATTCCCTTTTTTTCTAGGATTTCAGCCAAAAAATTCTGTTAAAAAATCCCCCTTTTTTTAGGATTTCAGCCCAAAAATCCCGGAAAAA
>NW_024364723.1:0-211 GCF_014805655.1 Passer montanus
ACCGGGAGCTCCAGGAACGTCGGGATCACCGGGAATGCCGGGACCGGGAACACCGGGACCGGGAGCACCGGAACCGGAACAGCCCCGCGGGCTCATCCTGCTGGTCCCGGCGCGCTTGGGGGGCGAGAACCTGAACCCGGTGTACGTGGAGTGTGTCAAGGTGGGTCTGGGGGCGCTCCCGGTGCCGATCCCGGTACCGATCCCGATACCG
>NW_024364724.1:0-211 GCF_014805655.1 Passer montanus
CAAAATAAAATGCTCTTAAAGTTATCCTCGCTTGGGAAAACCTTCCTAAAAAAAAATCATTGTAAGTTTGCACATATATTTCAATATTATATTTAATTTGACTTTAAGCCCACATTTCAACTGAAACATATGTTTAAATGCATTGTGTCAATAAAGATAGACTTAAATATATGCTTAAGTGTTTTCCTGAAATAGAATTTATGCCACAAAT
>NW_024364725.1:0-211 GCF_014805655.1 Passer montanus
TTTTTCTGATTTTTTTCCAATTTTTGGGGGATTTTTAGGGGTTTTTGGGGGTATATTGGAGTGATGCGGGCATGAAGGGGTTAAAAAGTGGGTAGACCATGTCTGGGAATGGTCAGGGAAGGAAATTTGGGGACTTTTTGGGAATATTTCGGGAATTTTTGGGGATTTTTTGTAATTTTTTTGGGATTTTTGGGTGATTTTTGGGGGTTTT
>NW_024364726.1:0-211 GCF_014805655.1 Passer montanus
TTGCTACTGCCCTTTTCATGGCAACTGCAAATTGAAGAAATTTAGCCAGAAAGATTAGTTGTTACAATGTAAAAGCCCTACTTGTAAAACCAATTATAAACAGCTTCAGTAGGCAGGATTTTAAAACACCCTCCCTTTAACAAGACTGTCATTCTTGCTCTATCTTTGCCTTCTGCTTGGCATTTTGGGAGAGCAGGTCCATATACTAACA
>NW_024364727.1:0-879 GCF_014805655.1 Passer montanus
ACAGAATTTCCACTGGAGAGACACTGTAAGGCAGTATTACATATCTAAGAAATGAAGTTTTCTTCTGGGCTTAGCAGGAAGACTCGCCTTAATTGCATTGAAACTGTTTTGTGGCTTACAGTATTTTCCTTATGTCAGTCCTCTGTATCAGAAATCCCTTGACAGGTTGAAGTCATCAATAATGACTCATCATCATCACCATCATCATGATCAAAGTTCCTAACTCTGAAACAATATTCACAAGACTTTTTCACAAATGTGACTTTTAAAAAATAACTCTACAGCCAAACTTTAAAATCATACAAGATGCCAAACTTTAAAATCATAATTAGCACGTTGCTAACTTATTTAACAAAACCATGAGGCTTTTATACGCCCCTGTGCCCTCATAGTATAAAAACTGGTATATCCAATGCCTGCAACACCCTTAGAACAAACTGACACTCCTTATCTTTGCAGCCATATAGAAGAGGCTATTGGAATAAAACTAAATATAAGGGCATGTCTGGACCAGAAATCTGCTGCATGTTTATTGTCTTTTATTTGCACTGTCACCCACAGCAACTCCTGTAGGAGCAGACAGACTGGCCACATTCTAAGATTTTAGTGTTTTCATGGAAGGTCTCAAAAACCACCCTACCCTACCTCAATTAATTCCAGAGTGCCGAAAGCAGCTCTGCAGGTGGGGTCTCACCTGAGCCCAGGGGCAGAGGTGCAGAATCCCCCCTCCCCTGCTGCCCATGCTGGGGAATCAGCCCAAAGCATGTTTAGCTTTTGGGGCTGCCAAATAAATAATTTGTGTTATCTCTATAAATAGAGTTTTTTGGCAGCCTGAATCCTGTGAGGCTCAACGACACCTGTGTGATCCTTTAGACATAA
>NW_024364727.1:1119-3426 GCF_014805655.1 Passer montanus
ACCAACACCTTCCAGGCAAGCTGCTGGCACAGTGGCAGCAGCACAGCACTCGCAGGGAGCCTCCTGGTCTTTGCTGCTTCCTTGGGCTCCTCAGGATCCAGGCAGTCTGAGCTGCCGGGCAAGAGATGGTGGAATGGGGCTGGAGGGCTGTGAGCCAAGGAAACAGAGCCCCAAGGAAACAGAGCCAAGGAAGCAGAGCCGCCCCCAGCCCTCTCTCCCCACTCGGCTGGAGATCGGAGCCAGCTTCTCCTCAGCCCGGCCCCTGGGCTCCGTGCGGCCATCCCTGGGCACGGAGCTCCGGCAGCTCCCGCCGGGCTCCCAGCAGCTCCCCCCGCCCGGCCCTCGCCCCTCGGCGGGGCTGGCCCCGGTGAGCACCGGCAGCCCGGGCCGAGCCCGGCTGTGAGGGCAGAGGGGCAGGCGGAGCCCCAGGCCCTGCCCGGGCCGTCCCCTGGGCTTGTGGGGACGGGGCCAGGCTGCCCAAGGGGACCCGGGGAACGGCCTCAGCAGTGGCCCCGAGCCTCTCGCCCGGGCCCGGGGGCCCTGCAGGCACCCGAGGCTCTGTTCAGCCCTGCTCCCGTCCCTTGGCAGCCCAGCGAGCGCAGGGACACGGGCTCGTCCCGGAGCCCGCAGCCGGCCGGAGCAGTGCCCGCTGCCGGACCTCCCCTGCCCCCTGCCCGGAGGGAGAGGGCAGAGGGGCCTGCGGAGCCCTCGGGGGTTGTGCTGTCGAGGGCAGGACCGAGGGTGCGGCTCCGTGGCTGCAGCGGGGGCCCGGCCAGAGCCGCAGGGAAGGGGCAGCCCTGGCCCAGCCCGGCGCTGGGGCTCGTCCCCACCGAGCACCCGCCGATCCTCCGCGGCCGCTGCGGCTGCACCGGGCCCTCCTTCCACCTGAGGGGCTCTGCGGCAGCAAGGAGGGCTTGCCTGCAGACCTGCAGCGCAGCAAAAGCTGGGAAATGGCAGCAGGGCCCAGGCAAAGACACCTCGGGGCTTTGATCTGGGCTGATCCCGCCCTTATGCATCCCCGGCTGGGCTGTGCTCCCACCGAAGTGTCTGGGGGTCCCTTGGGGACAGCCACGGGGCACAGGGACTGAGGATCAAAGCCGTGACCTCCCACATCAGTGGGGCAGCTGGGAAGGCTCTGGGCACACCCGTGTGCAGCCTCTGTGGCCGGGGCTGCTGCCGAGCCCTGCTGGGGCAGGAAATGGCCGTGCCAGCTCCTCTGCCCCTGCTCGATCTGCAGGAACCCTTCCCTCGGGCTGGGCAGGGGGAACGCTGCCAGCAGCCCTTGCCCCAAGGCCTGGGACCTCCGGGAGGTGTCAGTCCCCTCCCCATGCCCCCCATGCACGTGTGGAAGGCAGCTTCCATTCTGTGAGCAGCTCCAAGCCAGCACGGCTTCCCCGAGGCAGCGAGGGTGTCTGGAGCAGCCACCCCTCCTCCTGACTCCAGCTCAGGCCAAGCCAGCTCCTTCCCCGTGGCCACAGAGCCAACACGGCTGCCCGGACACCGCCGCACTGCTCGCCATCTCAGCTTTCTCCGGGGCAGCAGGGAGAGCGGACTGCTGCTTGGGTATGTCAGGAGCCTCAAGGCATTGCACTGCAGAGTGGATTCCTCTTCCTCATGGTGGGAGGCCAGCAGCTGACAGGATCCCAGCAGAGTGAGGCTGTCCACACTGTGCTGCTCCTGCTTCCCAGCTTTGGGATCACCGGGGCTTTTCCTGCTGGCACACAGGCAAGGCGGTGAGGCAGGTGTCCTCCTCCTTAGTGTGGAAGAGCCCTTTGTGCCCAGGCTGGATGTGCAGGACCTTCTGCAGAGTCTGAGGCGTGGAGAACATCTCTCACAGTCCGAAGCTGTCCCTGCTAGGGGATGTCCTGCAGGTCTGGGAGCCAGAGAGCCTCAGGATCCCTCTGCCCACAGGGAACAAGCCCTTGCTGCTGGGGCTGATATCTCTTGTGTGGTACCACAAAATCAACATGCTGTGGGCCAGTTTCTTGGGGTACTCATGAGCCAGCATTACAGGCAGGGCCACCAGGCTCTCCCCAGCTGACACTGCATGGCTGTGCTCCAGGTTTTCTTGGCTGCTATCCACAATTTTTGGGACCTGCAGGGGCCACAGGTGAGGGTGGTGCAGCCTCTGGAGCACAGCCTTGTCCTCATCTGCCCTTCCCATCCCTCTCTGCTGCTGTAAGGTGATTTCAGGAGTAGCTGGGCTTGGGAGATAGGCAGGGCTGGCCCTACAGACACACAGGGCTTGCTGGTGGGCACGACTGGAGTTGTGCTGGGACACCAGAGTGGGGACAACAGGACCCCCCC
>NW_024364728.1:0-211 GCF_014805655.1 Passer montanus
CCAAGGCTCCCTATGGGGTCGGGGGGGTCCCTATGGGGTCAGGGGCGTTTTTATGGGGTCAGGGGGTCCCTGTGGGATCCTTTTGGGATCTGGGGGGTCCCTACAGGACCTTGGGGGGTTCCTATGGGATCTGGGGGTCCCTCTGGGTCCCTATGGGGTCAGGGGTCCCCTATGGGGGAGGGAGGGGTCCCTATGGGATCCTGGGGGTTTT
>NW_024364729.1:0-211 GCF_014805655.1 Passer montanus
CCCCCCCGCAGTGAACGGCGCGTGGTCCCCGTGGGGTCCCTGGTCGCGCTGTGACGTCACGTGCGGGGGGGGCCGCTCCGTGCGGAGCCGCTCCTGCTCCCGACCCCCCCCCAAAAACGGGGGCAGCCCCTGCCCCGGGGGGGGGCACGAGCTGCGCGTCTGCAACCCCCGGCCCTGCGGTACGGGGGGCACCGGGGGGCACCGGGGGCAC
>NW_024364730.1:0-211 GCF_014805655.1 Passer montanus
TTTTTAAAGTATATAAAGGAAAGTACATGAGTTTATTAATAGCATTATGTGACTTCAACTTATAAACACATAAGATATATTCTAGATATATTTTTGTAGTATTGGGAATGAAACTTAGTGGGGAAACATTTAAGCAACACTACTTTTCAGAACTTGTGTTACAAAAATCATGGGAGATTAAATTTCTTTTCCATTACACTTGAACTGTGTC
>NW_024364731.1:0-211 GCF_014805655.1 Passer montanus
GGGGGATTTTGGGGGGTCTGGGACCTCCCTGGGGTCACCCCGGGGGGATTTGGGGGGTCTGGGGTCCCTCTGGGGTCATCCCAAGGGGAATTTGGGGGATTTTGGGGGGTCTGGGGTCACCCCAGGGGGATTTTTGGGCCCCCCAGGATCCCCCAGATTCACCCTGGGGATCCCCAAAACCCCTCGGGACCCCCGAAAATGTCCCCCAACC
>NW_024364732.1:0-211 GCF_014805655.1 Passer montanus
GCATGAAAACTGAGTGCTTAGGTTTGCTGGAATGGGTGCTGATAGAAATTGGGGTGGTTTTGTGATACTTTTCAAGGTGTTTCATGCTGCAAACTGTGCTGGTGTCCCTCTCTCTGCACATGCAGAGCAAGAAAAGAGGTACAAAGGATGGCAGGGAGGATGGTGAGAGCTGGGGACTTATTCCCAAGACAGTAATTAGACTGGGAACTTC
>NW_024364733.1:0-211 GCF_014805655.1 Passer montanus
TGCCCCCCCCGCTGCAGGTGGGACCCCCCAAATCCCCCCCAGTGACCCCCATGGTCCCCCCCTGGTCTCCCCCAGGTGGCGAAGGTCCTGGACCCCCCCGAGTACCAGGAGCGAATCGTCCCCGTCCTCGTGCGGCTCTTCTCGTCCCCCGAGCGGGGCCTGCGCCTGCGCCTGCTGCAGCTGGTGACTGGGAGCACTGGGAGGGACTGGG
>NW_024364734.1:0-211 GCF_014805655.1 Passer montanus
CCTGCGGCGCCGCTCCCCGCCTCCGACATGGCCCGGGGCCGCCGCGCTGGCCGGGGCACGGGCCGGCGGCGGAGCTGCGCTGCCCACCCCGGGGGAGGCTCCGCCGCTCGCTGGAGTCCCCGCCCCGCTGCGCCTTCCTGCGGCCGGTGCGGAGCCGAGGGGAAGAGGCTGCCGGGCTTCCCGCGCCGGCTGCGGGCTGCGCCGCCCCGCC
>NW_024364735.1:0-211 GCF_014805655.1 Passer montanus
TTGCATACACAACAGAGCATCCTGGCAGAGGCTCTGCTCAGTCACCTTGAACAGGAGATTTTTCCAACTTAAGGTCTGTCCTTCCAAGGAACCATAATGAACCCTTTTGTGTAGGGCCATCAGCCTGCACACTGAGCAGCCTGATATAGTGAAAGGTGCTCCTGCCCACAGTAGACAGCTTGATTTTTTAAGTCCCTTCCAACCCATACCA
>NW_024364736.1:0-211 GCF_014805655.1 Passer montanus
ATTTGGGGTGACCCCTGCCCGTGTCCCCCCCAGAGTTTGGTGCCTCCCCCCCTGCGGGTGCCCTGCAAGGACCCCCAGGGCTCGGAGCCCCCCGGGAAGGCTCTGCCAGGTACGGGGGAGGGGCTTTGGGGGGAGTTTGGGGGGTCCTGAGGGGATTTGGGTGGAGTTTGTGGGGTCCTGAGGGATCTGGGTGGGGTTTGGGGGTCCTGGG
>NW_024364737.1:0-211 GCF_014805655.1 Passer montanus
CGGGGGCGACCCCGGGGGGGGCGGGGGGAGCCCCCCCGGGCCAGGGGAGCCCCCCCGGTAGCGGCGAGACGCTGATCACCGAGGGCCGCGCCACCATCGTGTTCCCGAGCGGCAACGAGGTGTTCTACAACCCCGTGCAGGGCTTCAACCGCGACCTGACGTGAGCCGGGGGTCCCGGGGGGGTCCTGAGGGGGGATTGGGGGGTCTGAGA
>NW_024364738.1:0-3372 GCF_014805655.1 Passer montanus
AAGTCCCACCTGGAAGGCCAGGTCGTGGTACTGCTGCTTCTCCCGGGGTCCCAGGGCGTACCACCACTCGCCCAGGATCTTGCTGACCGTGCGGTTGTCCTGGTTCGGGTGCCGCTGGTGCACCAGCGCCCGGTGCCGCTTGCTGAAGATCATGAAGGCGTTCATGGGCCGGCGGATGTGGTCCTTCTCCCGCTGCGGACACGCCCACCGGGGGGCGGGGTCAGCAGGGACACGCCCACAAAGGGGCGGGGCCAGGGGGTGCACCCATGGTTGGGTTATGGCCATGGGTGGGTGTGGTCAATGGAAGATGGTAATGAGTGGGTGTGGTCAATGGTGGAAAAGGGTTCTTGTCCTGCTGTGGACACGCCCACCGAGGGGCGGGGTCAGCGGGGGCACGCCCACAAAGGGGCGGGGCCAGGGATGTGTCCATGGTGGGGTGGGGTCAGTGGGATATGGTAATGAGTGGGTGTGGTCAATGGTTATAGGATCCTTCTCCTGCTGCGGACACGCCCACCGGGGGGCGGGGTCAGCGGGGGCACGCCCACAAAGGGGCGGAGTCGGGGGATGTGTCCAATGTGGGGTGGGGTCAATGGGATATGGTAATGAGTGGGTGTGGTCAATGGTTAGAGGATCCTTCTCCTGCTGCGGACACGCCCACCGGGGGGCGGGGTCAGCGGGGGCACGCCCACAAAGGGGCGGGGTCAGGGGGCACACACATGGTTGGGTTATGGCCATGGGTGGGTGTGGTCAATGCGATATGGTAATGAGTGGGTGTGGTCAATGGTTAGATGGGGTTCTTCTGCTGTGGACACGCCCACCGAGGGGCGGGGTCAGCGGGGGCACGCCCACAATGGGGCGGGGTCAGGGGATGCACCCATGGTTGGGTTATGGCCATGGGTGGGTGTGGTCAATGGAAGATGGTAATGAGTGGGTGTGGTCAATGGTGGAAAAGGGTTCTTGTCCTGCTGTGGACACGCCCACCGGGGGGCGGGGTCAGCGGGGGCACGCCCACAAAGGGGCGGGGCCAGGGATGTGTCCATGGTGGGGTGGGGTCAGTGGGATATGGTAATGAGTGGGTGTGGTCTATGGTGGAAAAGGGTTCTTGTCCTGCTGTGGACACGCCCACAAGGGGCGGGGTCAGCGGGGGCACGCCCACAAAGGGGCGGGTGATCTCAGGGTGAGTTTTGGGGTGAATCCAGGGTGATTTCAGGATGATTTGGGGGTGATCTCAGGGTGAGTTTTGGGGTGATCTCGGGGTGAGTTTCAGGGTGGTTTCGGGGTGATTTGGGGGTGATCTCGGGGTGATCTCAGGGTGAGTTTCGGGGTGGTTTCGGGGTGATCTCGGGGTGATCTCGGGGTGAGTTTCGGGGTGATTTCGGGGTGATCCTGTGATGATTTGGGGTGCTGCCGGGCTCACCTTGCTGGGGCTGCGGCCGTCCTTGTCGCCGTCCTTGGGCAGCGCGCTCAGCGACTGCGTGCGGCGCTTGCCGGCAGCCAGCGGCAGCGGCAGCTCCGGGGCCACCAGGGAGGACAGGAACCTGGGGGGACAGGGACAGTGACACAGGGACAGACACACGGACAGCGGCAGCTCCGGGGCCACCAGGGAGGACAGGAACCTGGGGGGACAGGGACAGTGACACAGGGACAGACACACGGACAGCGGCAGCTCCGGGGCCACCAGCGACGACAGGAACCTGGGGGGACACGGGGACATGAGGGGACATGGGACACTGAGGGACACACGGACACAGGGACAGCGGCAGCGGCAGCTCCGGGGCCACCAGCGACGACAGGAACCTGGGGGGACATGGAGACATGTGGGGACATGGGACACTGAGGGACACAGGGACAGACACACGGACACAGGGACAGCGGCAGCTCCGGGGCCACCAGGGATGACAGGAACCTGGGGGGACACAGGGACAGTGACACAGGGACAGACACACGGACAGCAGCAGCTCCGGCGCCACCAGCAACGACAGGAACCTGGGGACAGGGACAGTGACACAGGGACACGGGGACACTGAGGGACACAGGGACCTGCACAGCCACCAGTGACGACAGGAACCTGAGGGGACAGGGGGACAGGGACACAGGGACAGACACACGGACAGCGGCAGCTCCGGGGCCACCAGGGAGGACAGGAACCTGAGGGGACAGGGACAGTGAGGGACACAGGGACAGACACACGGACACAGGGACCTGAGGGGACACGGGACAGTGACACAGGGACAGACACACGGACACAGGGACAGACACACGGACAGCGGCAGCTCCGGGGCCACCAGGGAGGACAGGAACCTGGGGGGACAGGGACAGTGACACAGGGACAGACACACGGACAGCGGCAGCTCCGGGGCCACCAGCGACGACAGGAACCTGGGGGGACACGGGGACATGAGGGGACATGGGACACTGAGGGACACACGGACACAGGGACAGCGGCAGCGGCAGCTCCGGGGCCACCAGCGACGACAGGAACCTGGGGGGACATGGAGACATGTGGGGACATGGGACACTGAGGGACACAGGGACAGACACACGGACACAGGGACAGCGGCAGCTCCGGGGCCACCAGGGATGACAGGAACCTGGGGGGACACAGGGACAGTGACACAGGGACAGACACACGGACAGCAGCAGCTCCGGCGCCACCAGCAACGACAGGAACCTGGGGACAGGGACAGTGACACAGGGACACGGGGACACTGAGGGACACAGGGACCTGCACAGCCACCAGTGACGACAGGAACCTGAGGGGACAGGGGGACAGGGACACAGGGACAGACACAGGGACATGGGGACACAGGGACAGACACACGGACATGGGGACACAGGGACAGACACAGGAACCTGAGGGGACAGGGGGACAGGGACACAGGGACAGACACACGGACAGTGAGGGGACAGGGGGACACTGAGGAACACAGGGACCTGAGGGGACAGTGAGGGACACTGAGGGGACACAAGGACCTGAGGGGACAGGGGACAGAGACAGGGGATAGTGAGGGATAGGAACCTAGGGGCACATAGGGACACACGGTGGGGACAGAGATGGGGACAGGGACAGACGGACAGGGACAGGGGTCACAGGGTCACACAGGTGTCACACGGGGTCACAGGGGGGTCCCAGAGGATCCCAGGGGTCACAGAGAGGTCTCAGGGTCCCAGAGGATCACACGGGGTCACACAGAGGTCACACAGGGGGGTCACACAGAGGTCACAGGGGGGTCACACAGAGGTCACAGGGGGGTCACGGGGCGTCCCGGGCTCCCCGCCCCCACTCACGCGTCGTCGTGGTCGCTCTCGGTCTCGCTGTCGGGCCGGGCTCCGCCCCCGGGCGGCTCCTCCTCGGGGGGCGGGGCCGTGGCC
>NW_024364739.1:0-211 GCF_014805655.1 Passer montanus
CCCACCAATTTGGGATTTTTTATAAATATGGATAATTAAGCAGGACACATTTGAACTGGGGGGAGTTCTGTAACCTTGACGAGTTTCCCCTCTTGAGTTTTGAGTTCCCGTTGAAGTTTTTGGGTTCCCATTGAGTTTCTTGGCATCTCATTGAGGCGTTTGGGTTCTCATTGAGTTTATTTGGGTTCTTTATGGATTTGGGGTTCCTCCA
>NW_024364740.1:0-211 GCF_014805655.1 Passer montanus
ACTTAATTTTTACTATGCATGTCTTTGTCTTATTATTTAATAAATCGATTACTTAGATCATAATTATTGTTTTCTTAAAATGAAGTTTTTAATGACGCATTGTGGTACTTAGGTTTTTTTAATGATATTTTATAAGCACTTATAGATGGGCATTGCAGTGCCATAGTTGAGTGATAATGCAAGAAAACCCTGTGCTCATAAAACTAAACTT
>NW_024364741.1:0-211 GCF_014805655.1 Passer montanus
CCAAAACCCCAATTTCTCCCCCAAAACCCCAATTTCCCCCCTTTAATTCCCAATTTTCTCCTCCTAAAACCCCAATTTTCCTCCCAAAAAATCCCAATTTTCCCCAAGAACCCAATTCCCTCCCCCAAAACCCCAATTTATTCCCTTAAAATCCCAATATTTTCCTCTAAAATCCCAATTTCCCCCAAAAACCCCAATTTTATCCCCCAAA
>NW_024364742.1:0-211 GCF_014805655.1 Passer montanus
TGGGGTTTGTACAGCAGGGTTTGTGCAGCTCCTGCCCCGGGGCCCTGCCCTGGCAGCAGCAGCTCTGCACATGCTGCCTCTGCACTCAGGTTCCCACTGCACCTGCTGAGGTGGAAGCAACTTCCCTGTCATTAGAGGGCTGGGAAAGCTGCTCCGTGTGCTACTCACCCTCCTCAGGAATGTGAGTGTGTCTGAGTGCTTTCTGGGAACA
>NW_024364743.1:0-211 GCF_014805655.1 Passer montanus
CCCAGGCTGTTCTCAGGGGTCCCAGGGTGCTCCCGAGGGTCCCAGGGTGGTCCCAGGGATCCCAGTGTGTTCCCAGGGGTGCTCCCGGGGGTCCCGCAGGTCCGAGGCTGTTCTCAGGGGTCCAAGTGTGTTCCCAGGATGGTCCCAGGGTGGTCTGGGGGTCCCTGGGGTCCCAGGGTGTTCCCAGGGTGGTGTCAGGGTGGTCCCAGGG
>NW_024364744.1:0-211 GCF_014805655.1 Passer montanus
AATTCTTCCACATTCAGGGCAAAGAGGCACATTATAATTTAGTTTTCCTTACTCCAAGGACCTTCTCAGAGAGCACTTACCCCAACGACAGTCTGAATTTTTTTCCCCCAAAAACGAATTCTACATTATAAAATCTAGTTTCTGCAACTCTTTTTTTTGACCATACATTTTGTTTTCTGCAGCTTCTCTGTGCTATCATCTATATCTATCT
>NW_024364745.1:0-211 GCF_014805655.1 Passer montanus
CCCCGGTTTTGGGACCCTCCCCCGGTTTTGGATCCCCCCTCCCCATTTTCGGGATCCGTTCCCCGTTTTCGGGATCTCTCCCTCCCCGTTTTTGGGACCCCTCCCTCGGTTTTGGATCCCCCCCTCCCCATTTTCGGGATCCGGTCCCCAGTTTCGGGACCCCCCACCCCGTTTTTGGGGTCCCCCCTCCCCGTTTTCGGCACCCTCCCCC
>NW_024364746.1:0-211 GCF_014805655.1 Passer montanus
AGCGGCGTCCCGCCGTGACGTCACGGGCGCGTTTGGGGGGGTCCCCGGTGACGTCATGACGCGCCCCCCCCTCCCCCCGCAGGCCGAGCTCGCACCGGACCCTCCCCGAGAGGTGAGCGGGGGGCGGGGCGGGGCTCGGGGGGGCCCGGCCCCGTTTTGGGGCGAATCCCGCGGGTTTCGGGGCATCCCGGGACCCCCTGACCGCCCCCCC
>NW_024364747.1:0-211 GCF_014805655.1 Passer montanus
TTGCTACTGCCCTTTTCATGGCAACTGCAGATTGAAGAAATTTAACCAGAAAGATTAGTTGTTACAATGTAAAAACCCTACTTGTAAAACCAGTTATAAACAGCTTCACTAGGCAGGATTTTAAAACACTCTCCCTTTAACAAGACTGTTATTCCTGCTCTATCTTTGACTTCTACTTGGCCTTTTGGGAGAGCAGGTCCATATACTAACA
>NW_024364748.1:0-211 GCF_014805655.1 Passer montanus
GGATTTTCACTGGTTCAGCTAATCCAGCAGTAATTATCAGAAAATGCTCTTTTAACACATAAAGGCAGCACAATCCAGCTGCCATCCAGGGGCCTCTCCCATTGTACAAGACCAGGCTCCAAACGGAACGTGCCTTTCACTGCTCTAGATCAACACTCCAACCATTGTATTCCCTCCCTCTCCAGCTTTTGGAAAACACCTTTTCCAGGCA
>NW_024364749.1:0-4436 GCF_014805655.1 Passer montanus
TGGGGCATTGTGGAGCCAAAGGGCATTGTGACACTATAGGAACTTGTGGAACCAAGGGGATCATTGTGACACTGTAGGGTCTTGAGGAACCATGGAGACCATTGTGATACTTTGGGGTCTTGTGAAATGCAGGGGCATTGTGACACTGCAGAGCACCATGGATCCAAGGGACCATTGTGACACTGTGGAGCCTCACTGAGGGAAGGGGCCATTGTGACACTGTGGGAAGCTGTGGAACCATTGTTGCACTACTGGGCCCCAACAGAACCAAGGGGCCCTGGTGACACAGCAGGGCTTCATGGAACACAAAGACCATTATGACACTGTGGGGCCTTTTGGAACCATGGACACCATTAAGATCATTAAGGACTTCTGTCACCAAGGGGCCATTATGGTGCCACAGGACATCATGGAAGCAAGAGAACCACTGTGATGTTGCAAGACTTCATGGAAGCATAGAGCGATTGTGACATTGCAGGGCCCTATGGAACCAAGAGAACACAAAATAGGTCTGGCTGCCTTGGCCTCCCAGGAGTCACCTGACAGGTCTGGCTGACCTTGGAATGTGGAAGGCCACTCCCATCTGCCCCTGAAACACTGAGGCTCTAGGCTTCCCTTTGTATGGAAAAGAACTGTCCATCTTTTCCAGGTATCCATGGCCAAAATTAGGATTCCACCTCCAAATTTCTGTGTATCCAAGGATTCCTGCCAGAGAAAAGCTGCCAGGACAGACAGGTCAGGCTTGCCTTGGCCTCTGGTGTCTGCCGTTCATCAGTTCCTGAAACATGGGTATTCTGTGGTTTCCTTCCCATGGAGACCAATGTGGCACTTTGTGGCCTTGTGAAATGAAGGGGCCATTGTGACACTGCAGAGCACCATGGATCCAAGGGACCGTTGCGACACTCTGGAGCCTCGTGGAACCAAGGACATCACTGTGGCTCTGTTGGGCCCCATGGTCCCAAGGGGCCAGTGCAAAGCAGCAGTGTGGGAGTTAGCCCGGCTGTGACTCAGAGTCAGCGCGATTTTACTCTGAAAGAGCCGGCATGAGGTTCAAGCCCTGGGAATAATTTGTTTCATTTAGGATGAGCTTGGCAGTTCTCCCATAAGCCGTTAGTCTTGTTTTGCTAAGTTGTCCAAGTTCGGCTTCCCTACTGGTTACTTGTTTCCCCTATATGGGTATTGTTCTAGTTCTCTAGGCCCAAGTGTATATGTTGTTGCTTCCCCTTTATCTCAGGTCTTTGGATCCTGCCCTTCGTACTGTGCTCAACTTCTCCATGTTTTTTGGTTTTCACCCCATTATTGAAGTTCTTTTTGGGCAACTCCTTTGAACCCGCTCCTTTTCATTTTTGCCACCCTCGCCCTGAAGTCAGGGAACCAGAGAGGTTTGTCCCAGCCACCCTCACTGTGACATCTGGCCCCTGAGCAGGGACCCTGACATCCCGTTACGCCAGCTGGGGTTAGCTGAGAGATAGGCCAGGGCTCCTTGGGATTCTGGATTGTGCCTGGCCCAGTGGATTTCCCATCACTTCGAGGCACCTGAGCCAGCATTGGTGGGGATGATGATGGTTTCCTCCTGTGGAGGATTGCAGGTGGGTTTGGGAAAATGAAGGACATTTATCACCCATTTTGCCACAGTGTTTTTAAAATATGGATCCACATCCCATCACTGATTTGGGGCATTCCGGTGGCTGTTCCCCCCAAGGCGGAGAGGGAGAAAAATGGGTGGTCAGTTGTCCAAAGTAGAAAGGAGCTTATATGGACACTTTAAGTTAATTCTCACTGATCATGACAAAATATTTTCAAAGAAAATTTTAAAATCAATCGTGAGGTAGATCATTAAAAATTTTCCACACACTTATGCTGACGAAATCCATACCACTCAATATTGTGACTCTGTGGGATTTAAATTGTAAACCTTTTGATCAAAAGAGACCCCACTGCACCCCGCATTCTCCCCTTCTTCTACACCATTCTTGAGACCCTTCACCAGCAAGCTGTGTGTCAAAAACTTGATCCATCAGTCACTCCTAACCCGGAACCTCCCCTAAGGAGACAGGTGGTAGGGCTTGGAAGTGTTCTCCTTGTGTGATGAGGTTGTTGCATTGTTCAGGATTTTTCTCAGCATGGCATTTAACTCTAGAACATTTCAAATGAGGGTATATAGCAAGCAGAGCAGGGCAGGGGCTTCATAAAATGGAAAATCCTGTCTTTTTTAATCTACTGTTCTGGGCTGCCTGGATGGGAAATTGCACACAGATATTCATCTCTCAGTTCAAGTAAGAAAAATAAAAACATTTTTTCTCAGATGATAATTAACGAGGCAGAGAAAAAAATCAGCACAAGGCGTCTTAGAGGCAGCATCAGTTCTGCTTTTCCAGCCTCCTCAGGATTGCTCTGATGTTGCCATCAGAGCCTCCACAAACAGAGCTGCCCCTGGGCAGTGCCAGAGCTGGGAGGGGTCTGCAGGGCAGAGCTGAGCCCCCAGGGCTGGGCTGGGCTCTGGCAGCACTGGCAGGGCCCAGCCCTGGGCACGGGGAAGCAGCTGCTGACAGGGACAGCTCCAGGCAGCAGAGCCCTGGGCAGGCAGAGGGGGGAAAGTGCCCGCAAGCTGTGCTGGGATATTTAAAGCCTTCTGTAAACCAAACTGTTCCATGATTACTTTTTTTACAGGTCCCCATGCCAAGACAGCAGAAATGTCCAACAGCAGCTCCATCAGGCACTTCCTCCTGCTGGCAGACATTTCCTGGGAACTTAATACAGTAGAAAAGAGGCAGTTCAAGAAATTTTTAGAGTGTGTGGAAACCAATCTTTTGTCACGAGTGGCGAGTGGGCCCACCAGGGGAGGGGCTGTGTTAGATCTTTTTATTTTCAAATAGAGATGGGCTGGTGGGAGATGTCGTGGTTGGAGGCCACTTGGGGCAGAGTGTTCATGAAATTATAGTGTTCTTGATATTTGGTGAAATGAGGAGGAACATCAATCAGACTCTTACACTGGACTTCTGGAGATTTTGGCTTCGTAGGAGGCTTATCCAGAGAGTTCCTTGGGAAGCAGCCCTTAAAAGCAAAGAGCTTCAGGAAAAGTGGACATGCTTCAAAATAACAATCTGGAGGGCACAGGAACAGACTGTCTCTGTGTGCCAAAAGATGAGACATTGAGGCAAACACCCAGCCTGGATAGGCAATGAGGTTTTGGAGGACCTTAAGAATAAAAGGAGGATGTATCATCTTTGGAAGGAGTGTCTGGTTTCTCAGGAAGTACTTAATGCTAGAGCATGTAGGAAAAAATTAGGGAGGCCAAAGATCAGTTTGAACATAGAATGGTGACTTCAATAAAGGATTATAAAAATGTTTTTACAAATATATTAATGGTAAAAGCCTGCACTTCTGCCTCTTGCTGGGCATCTCCCTGGCTGCCCTCCTGGGCAACGGCCTCATCATCAGCGCCGTAGCCTGCGGCCACCACCTGCACACGCCCATGTTCTTCTTCCTGCTCAACCTGGCCCTCAGCGACCTGGGCTCCATCTGCACCACTGTCCCCAAAGCCATGCACAATTCCCTCTGGGACACCAGGACCATCTCCTACAAAGGATGTGTTGCACAGGTCTTTCTCATTTTCTTCTTCCTGTCAGCAGAGTTTTATCTCCTGACCATCATGTGCTACGACCGCTACGTGTCCATCTGCAAACCCCTGCACTACGGGACCCTCCTGGGCAGCAGAGCTTGTGCCCACATGGCAGCAGCTGCCTGGGCCAGTGCCTTTCTCTATTCACTGCTGCACACAGCCAATACATTTTCCCTGCCCCTGTGCCATGGCAATGCCCTGGGCCAGTTCTTCTGTGAAATCCCACACATCCTCAAGCTCTCCTGCTCCAATTCCCACCTCAGGGAACTTGGATTTTTTTATGTTTTCCATCTGTTTAGCATTTTGCTGCTTTGTATTCATTGTTTTCTCCTATGTGCAGATCTTCAGGGCTGTGCTGAGGATCTCCTCTGAGCAGGGAAGGCACAAAGCCTTTTCCACCTGCCTCCCTCACCTGGCCATGGTCTCTCTGTTCCTCAGCACTGGTACATTTGCCTACCTGAAGCCCCACTCAATGTCCACCCCATCCCTGGATCTGGCCCTGTCACTTTTGTACTCGGTGGTGCCTCCAGCCCTGAATCCCCTCATCTACAGCCTGAGGAACCAGGAGCTCAAGGCTGCAGTGTGGAGACTAATGAGTGGAAGGTTTCAGAAACATTAAACTGCTGGCCAGTTTCTGCAAATCACTTGTAATAAAAGTAATCTTTGCTGGTATTTTTTTGGGTTGGTACTTGTATTTTTTCCTGTGATTTCCATTTTTTATATTGTAAAAAAACCAATGTGATTGTTTGTGCCATTTCTCATTTCGTTTCTCTCCTCATTTAGATTAGCCACAGATTGTGTCAACAAAGAATTG
>NW_024364750.1:0-211 GCF_014805655.1 Passer montanus
CCGGGCCCCGCCGCGCCGCCCGTGCCATGACCCGACCGCTCGGCGAGGGGCTGCCGTCTCCGGGCCCTCCCTTCGCCATGTCCCGCCGCCATGTTACGCCGGCGGCCGCGGGCAGAGAGGCGGCCCAGGACTGCAGGTACGGGCGGGGCGCGGCAGAGGAGCGGTCGCGGCCGGGCCGGGCACCGAGCCCGCCCAGCGGGGCGGCCCGGCT
>NW_024364751.1:0-211 GCF_014805655.1 Passer montanus
GTCCTTTGTGAGTCCTTTGCTCCTCACCAGAAGATGCCTGGACATCATCAGTTGTGGCTTCTCGTTTCCTGGGGCCAATGTTAGTTGTCTGTGGTGTGGTTGTGTAGCCAGTCCCTGGACAAGCTCCCACATTGTTTAATTAAATTTACCGCCTTTTTGTGGCAAGGAAAATCTAAAGCAAACAAACAAAATTTACACCAAATGAAAAAAA
>NW_024364752.1:0-211 GCF_014805655.1 Passer montanus
CTGCTCTTCCTGCAGGACCAGGTCAGCCCTAAAACGCCCTAAAACAATCCTAAAATATTAAAAAAAAACCCCAAAACAACCTCAAAACTATACCAAAAATAAACCCGGAAATAACACAAATAACCCCAATAATGCCCCAAAAATAAACACAAAAATAACCCAAACATAACCCAAAAGAACCCAAATAACCCCAAAAATATCCCAAAATAAC
>NW_024364753.1:0-211 GCF_014805655.1 Passer montanus
ACCCATCCCTGTGTATTCTGCCCAATCCCCAGAGACCCCTGACCCTTCCCCAGGGACCCCTGACTCATTTCCAAGGACCTCCAACCCATCTCTGTGGATCCTGATCCATCTCCATGGAAATCCAATAAATCTCCAGGGACCCCTGACCCATTCTCACGAGCCCTGATCCATTTCCATGATGAACCCCTGACCCATTTCCAGAGACCCCTGA
>NW_024364754.1:0-211 GCF_014805655.1 Passer montanus
CCTGGGCCGCAGCGCGGGGCGGCGGGAGCGGGCGGCACCGCGGCCTGCTGGGGCGGCCGGGGGGGCCCGCCGGGATGTTCCGCAAGGCGCGGAGGGTGAACGTGCGGAAGCGGAACGACTCGGAGGAGGAGGATGAGGAGCGCGACGAGGAGCCGCCTCAGGAGCCGGCGCCGGCGGCCGCGGCGGCGGGGGAAGGGCCCAGCGAGGCCTC
>NW_024364755.1:0-211 GCF_014805655.1 Passer montanus
ATTGAGCAGTGACCTTTATCCAGGAAATGCTGTGTTTCCATGGGTTGCCATGAGGGTCCATGTTCTCTAATCTCCTTGTGTGGTGCCCTCGAGGGTTCTGCAGCCTCTCCTCCTGCTGACTCTCCTCTCATTGCCAAACTAAATATTAAAACCAACCAAAGTCTCTCAGGACAAAAGCCACATTTCATAGAACCATAGAATGGTTTGGGTT
>NW_024364756.1:0-211 GCF_014805655.1 Passer montanus
GAGCAGGCGGCTGCCGCGCCGCAGCCCGGGGACACCGGGGCACCCGCGGCACGGGGACGGCAGCCATGACACTCAGATGGCACCCGTGGCACCAAGATGGTGCCAATGACAATAATGGCTCCAAGATGGCACCGATGGCACTCACAACATCTCAATGGCTCCAATGGCACCCGAGACATCACGATGGCACCAATGGCACCAAGATGGCACC
>NW_024364757.1:0-211 GCF_014805655.1 Passer montanus
GCGGGCGGGTGAGAGACCCCTCCCCAAAATGCTCCTGGGGACCCCGAAACTCACCTGGGGACCCCGAAATGGACCTGGGGACCCCCAAAATCCACCTGGGAACCTCCAAAATAGACCTGGGACTACCCAAAATGCACCTGGGAACCCCAAAATTTATCTGCAGACCGAAAAATGCACCCAGGAACCCCTAAAATCCACCTGGGAACCCTAA
>NW_024364758.1:0-211 GCF_014805655.1 Passer montanus
TTCTCCCATTTTTCCCCTTTTTTCCCCCAGTTTTCCACCCTTTTCCCCATTTTTTCCTCATTTTACCCCATTTTATCCCAATTTTTCCCACTTTTTTACCCCATTTTTGCCCAAAACCCCCGAATTCGCCCCAAATTACCCCCGAACATGTAGAGCATCCCAGTCCTGGGCAGGATGGGCCCTCAAATCCCCTCAAAACCTCCCCAAAATC
>NW_024364759.1:0-211 GCF_014805655.1 Passer montanus
TCTTTTGCTCCCCTCCAGGTACTGACAGCCGTGTTTTTAATTTGATTTCTCCTGAATGTTGGGGTGTTTCAGATCCAGGTGTGCATTTCTCAGGCCCACACTCCACCTCTGCTACAAACCCATCCAATCACAGAATTGATAAGGTTGGAAAAGCTCTTCAGCATCATCAAATCCAACCATCAACCACCACATTCACCACTAAACCACGTCC
>NW_024364760.1:0-576 GCF_014805655.1 Passer montanus
GGGGAGGGGTCCCCACCTTGCGCAGGGCGCTGTAGGACTCCTCATCAAAGAACTTCACCTCGTAGGTGCCCGACTGCGCCTGCCGGTGCTCCAGGCTCCAGGACACCTGGGGGGGAATTGGGGGGCTGGGACCACCGGGACCCCTCCCCAAATCCATCCCGACCCCCAGAGCTCTCCCCAGCTCAGCTGGGATCCCCCAGAGCTGCTCTAAGGCACCCCAAAGTCACCTGAGACCCCCAAAAACAACCCCAAAGTCACCTGAGACCCCCAAAACACCACCTGAGAACCCCAAACAAACCCCAAAGTCACCTGAGACCCCCAAAACACCACCTGAGAACCCCAAACAAACCCCAAAGTCACCTGAGACCCCCAAAACACCACCTGAGAACCCCCAAACAAACCCCAAAGTCACCTGAGAACCCCAAACAAACCCCAAAGTCACCTGAGAACCCCAAAAAAGCCCCTAAAGTCACCTGAGAACCCCCAAACAAACCCCAAATTCACCTGAGCCCCCCAAAACCCCTCCCAGAGACCCCCCACTCACCTGAGCCCCCCCAAAACCCCTCCCAGAGACCC
>NW_024364760.1:2133-3365 GCF_014805655.1 Passer montanus
CCCAAATAATGCCCCCGTGGATCCCACCCTCACCTGAGCTGACAAAATCCCCCTCCCCAAATGCACCTGAGACACCCAATGCTCTGGGACCCCCTTATGGGACCCCCCCCGGCCACCCCGACCCCCCCCCCAAATAATGCCCCCGTGGATCCCACCCTCACCTGAGCTGACAAAATCCCCCTCCCCAAATGCACCTGAGACACCCAATGCTCTGGGACCCCCTTATGGGACCCCCTCTGGCAGCCCAGACCCCCCCAAACCCCTCAGGGACCCCACGGGCCCTGGCACCCCATCATGTGACCCCCAATTCCCCCTCATGGAACCCGCGCTCCATCCCCTCATGGAACCCCCAATTCCCCTTCATGGGATCCCAAATGCCCTCACAGAACCCCTGATCCCTTCCCTCATGGAACCCCCAATTCCTCCTCAAAGGATCCCTGATCCCTTCTCTCATGGAACCCTCAATATCCCCTCATGAAATCCCCGATATCCCCTCATGAAACCCCCAATCCTACCCCTCATGGAATCCCCCAATTCCCCTTCATGGGATCCCAAATCCCCTCATGGAACCCCTGATCCCTTTTCTCATGCAACCCCTGATATTCCCTCATGAAATCCCTGATATTTCCTCATGGAACCCCCGATCCTTCCCCTCATGGAATCCCTGATATCCCCTCACAGAATGCCTGATCCCTCCCCTCATAGAACCCCGGGTCCCCTCTCATGGAACCCCCAACCCTTCCCCTCATGGAGTCCCCGATTCTTCCCCTCATGTAATCCCCAAAATCCCCTCATGGAACCCGTGACACCCCCTCCTGGAACCCCCAATCCTTCCCCTCATGGGACCCCCGATTCTTCCCCTCATGGAACTCCCAAAATCCCCTCATGGAATCCGTGACACCCCCTCTTGGAACCCCCAATCCTTCCCCTCATGGAATCCCCAATTCCTCTCCTCATGGAGCCCCCAGTGTCCCCTCATGGAATCCCTGATATGGCCTCATGGAACGCAAAATCGCCCCCCTCATGGAGTCCCCGATCCCTCCCCTCATAGGATCCCCGATTCTTCCCCTCATGGAACCCCCGATCCCCTCATGAAACTCCCAATATCCCCTCATGAAATCCCTGATATCCCCTCATGGAAGCCCCAATCCCCGCTCCTTCCCCTCATGGAACCCTCAATCCTTCCCCGCAGAGAACCCCCGGTCTCCCCTCATAAAACCCCTGATGTCCCC
>NW_024364761.1:0-211 GCF_014805655.1 Passer montanus
TTCCTGGGAATGTTTGGGGGGTTCCCGGGGCCTCACCGGTGGCCAGGCGGGGCAGGTACTTCTCCTTCTGGGCGGGGGTCCCGTAGAGCAGCAGCCCCTTGAAGCCGATGGACTGGTGGGCTCCCAGCGTGATGCCCACGCCCAGGTCGTGCTGGCCCACGATCTGCACCAGCCGCGCGTACTGCGGGCACTGGGGGTTACTGGGAGCCAC
>NW_024364762.1:0-211 GCF_014805655.1 Passer montanus
TTGGGACCATACAGAAGGATATGAGGAAGTGGGATGTACAACCTACCTTGAATTTATAGGTGTGGAAATTGCAGGAAAAAATGTCCACAAATGGGGCTTTTTCCCAGCCAATTTTTTGGTCTATTCTCCAGTGGTAAATTTTCCAGACAGAAGGGAAGATCTGATCATACTACTGTCTCTAGGGAGAGAAGTTCTAGTCCATTTCTACAAG
>NW_024364763.1:0-211 GCF_014805655.1 Passer montanus
CCAAATTTCCCCCAAATTTCCCAATTTTTCCCAAATTTGTCCCCCAAATTCTCCAAAATTCCTGATTTTTCCCCAAAATCACGAATTTTCCCCAAATTTTCCCCAAATTCCCCAATTTCCCCCCAAATCTCCCCAAATCCCCCAAATTACCCCAAATTCCCCCAAAATTCTCCCCAAATTTGAAATTTCCCCAAAATTCCCAATTTTTTTC
>NW_024364764.1:0-211 GCF_014805655.1 Passer montanus
GGCCCCGCCGCCCGCCCCGGCCGCCGCCGCACCCTCCTCGGAGAGGTAGCGCAGGTCGTAGAACTCGCTGGCGAAGGTGCCGTACGAGGAGTCGTGGTGCCGCGCCGCCTCCTCGCCGTGCTCCCCGCCGCCCGCCTCCCGCCGACCGCCGCCCTCCTCCGCCGGGCTGGCGGCGGAGCCGGCCAGGAGCAGCAGCAGCAGCAGCAGCAGC
>NW_024364765.1:0-211 GCF_014805655.1 Passer montanus
TTTTTTCGGGTTTTTTGGGGCACACCTCACCATGCACAGGCCCCCCCATTTTTTTCCCAAATCTGCACGAATTTTTTTTCCATGAATTCTCCAGGTTTTTGGGGTTGTTTTCAGGGTTTTTGGGGTTGTTTCTGAGGGATTTTTTTGGGGTGTTCCCACTAGTTTTTTGGGGTTGTTTTTTGGGGTTTTGAGGGTTTTTATGGGGTTTTTG
>NW_024364766.1:0-211 GCF_014805655.1 Passer montanus
GCAGCGCCGTGCGGGTCCCCTCCCGCGGGGAGCGGGGCGGGAGCGCGGCCGCCGCCACTCACCTCGCACCCGGCGGCTCGGGGCAGCCGCTGCCTCCAGCGGCCTCGTCCGCCCGTCCGTCAGCCAGTCCGTCCGTCCGTCCGTCCGTCCGTGCCTCCGGCCGGCCGGCGGGGCGGAGCGGGGCGGGGGCGGCCGCCTCCTGCCGGCGGGG
>NW_024364767.1:0-211 GCF_014805655.1 Passer montanus
TAGTGACTATAGAGGGTTGAAAAGGTTAGTTTCCCTAGTCTGTTCTGTTGCTATTCCCTGCTTAGACATCAGGATATGCTGGTTATTTGTTAACATATTCAATATTAATTTCTGAAAAATATTAATATTAATTAAATATTAATTTTGGAAAAATGGGTTAATTTAGGATATATCCACACCTACATACCTGTCCATAGATGCATGCTAAGTG
>NW_024364768.1:0-211 GCF_014805655.1 Passer montanus
CTGGGGGGACACTGGGACCAGAGGGACAGCGGCGACACGGAAACTGCGGGGACACGGAGAATGGGGGGACAGCGGGACGGGACGGGGGGACACGGCGGGGACTGAGTGGGACACCGGGGGAACAGCGGGGACAGGGAAAGGATGAAGGGGACGGGGAGGACAGGGCACAGGGGACAGGGCAGGGACAGAGGGCACAGGACTGGGGGGTTGG
>NW_024364769.1:0-211 GCF_014805655.1 Passer montanus
GAGAGAGAGAAACTAAATCCAAGAAAGAAAAGTGATGTAAATGAAAGCAGTTGCTCAACTCCAGCCACCTGGAGCCCAGCCTGTCCCTGAGCAGTACCCCTGCACCAACCTCTCTCCCGGTTTATTGCTGACCATGCTGACACATGGCCTGGAATATCCCCAGGTCAGCTGGGGTCATTTGTCCTGGCTGTGCCCATTTCCAGTTCCTTGG
>NW_024364770.1:0-211 GCF_014805655.1 Passer montanus
TGAAATGACACTGAATGACCAGTGTTTATTTATACATACATATATGCATATATTTATATATACACATACGTGTATAATACAGGTTTGTTTTAGAACAATTTGGTTGCAATGAAAATGAGGTACAGAACCCTTTTAGTTATTATCTATAGAAATTAAACAATATAAAACTATAAAATAACCATTTAAGAAAATATATAAGGAAAAGAAAGGA
>NW_024364771.1:0-3363 GCF_014805655.1 Passer montanus
ACAGACCATGTACAAGGTAAATACCTGTGAAAATTCCCCTCTAGCTGGATATCTTTGCATCCTCTCAATGGGCAAAGGGATGAACCTTGAGGAGTGGTCAGGTGTGGCTTAAGGCTCTTTTACAATAGACCATTATCCCTTTCTGTGATTCCATTTGACTGGGGTAAATACAGGGTGTGGAATATCCACTGAATTCCTCCCTGTTTGGCCCATTCTTGTACCTCCTCACATGAGAAATGTGAGCCACTATTGTTCAGGATGCTATTGGGAGTAGGAAGGCTCCATAACCAATTTGACAGTCCCCATGCTGAGTTTTTGACCATTGGTCTTTTGGCATTTAATTGCCATGAGTAGGCCAGAGATTCCTTCTTCACCTGTAAGGATGTGTCAGTGTTCCTCAGAGGGTTTCAGTGGCCCAGCATAATCAATTTGCCATGTGGCCCAAGAAGTTTTTCCTTTACTGATGTGTGGGGGTGGTGCTTTAGCAGGGTGATCTAATTGCAATTTTAATCTACACTGAGGACATTCTGTAAGAATAATTTCACAAGTTTTCCTGTTTAGGGTCCCCCCTTTGCTCTGTGCAACAAAATAAAAAGCTTCCTTACCAGTGTGATCTAATTTCTCATGTAACCATTCTCCCAATCAATACCACTGCTGGTTTAAGGCATCCTCTGGTTTTATCTCTATTTTAGTTGTTTCCTAAAGGCAGAAGGAAAACTTTCCAAACAATATAAAAATTGATAACACAAAGGGCAGTCTTTTAGGGAAAGCTTTCAGGTACACGCATTATATGTGCATGCACAGCATCAAGTTTGCACAGTTTTTATAAGGTTAACTAATTAACATCTCTAACAAGTAAGTCCAATAGGAGAATGGTTGGTCTGGTAACCCATCCTTGCATCTGCCCCCTTGGAGACCCTCAGAGGGTTTTTAGCCCTATATCTTGTTATGTCTTTGAAGTATCTTATTATTCTGGCCCAGATGCTGGAACAAAAGAGGAAATTCTTGTTAGAAATTCTTTTCCTTGAAAATAAGACCAAACAGAATTTAAAGAACGTGGCATAAAATGTGCGAAAGCGTAACTATGGTTCTAGAGTGGTCCCAGAAACTAAGCAGCTATATATTAAAAATCTACAAAGCTACAAATACTTCTAAAGCTAAAAATCTTTAGGCATTATTTCTCCTCTTTAGAGACTTGACAATAAAATTCTGTCTTGCCTAGTCTCTATCACTATCACTAGCAGTAACCCATAAAGATGGCCAGAAACTACAGCATCAAAACATGCCCCAGGCAATTGTGCAGACACTAATTACAAATACAACCAGTATGAACAGTTGCATTATCCAAGTCCAGTTTGGGTAGCGGTGAAGTAAGCTTATGGTTATTATTTTCAAAGCCCAATGAGTCTTCTTTAAGAGTTACCTGACCCAAAATTTGAGTTTGTTTCCAAATTTCAGCCAAATCTTTTAAAATTCTTCCTGTCTCATCTATATAAGAACAACAACTGGAGTTAATGACTCTACACATGCCCACTTAGGAGACCAGTAAAAATCAAGAAGTCTGTCTTAAAGAATCACACAAGCCAAACCCTGAGCTTGTCCTTTTGAGGCCTTGAGTACATCTGAAATTTGACCCTCAGTATGCTCAATAAAGGCCCAAATGTTGACAATTGCTTTCTCAAATTCCATTACTTCCCAGGAAGGAACAGGAGCCATAATTGCACTATGGAAAATCATGGAAAGCTCTACAAGGGGATTATTGGATGTTTTCATCCTCTTTACATAAGTCCTCATCCCTTCACTTTGTTCATTGGGGTGATCAAACATGGCTATGGTTGGAATTACAGCCCCAAGGGCACAGGCCTTTATCAAGGGGCAAAACTTTCCATGCTTCATCTTTACATAGCCAATACCATCCTGAACCTTGGGCGAACCATTCTCCAGGGTGTCTGTGCCAGTCCTGCTATGGCTTTTGGGACTTGCCTTGTTTTAGATTCAGTGTTATGACAGTATGGAGGGACAATGGCCTTTCCTGTGACATTAACCACCACACACTGAACCTTATCATTTTTTTGGTCAGGAACTAAAGTGCTTAGAGTTACAGGTAGGCAGTCCTTAGTGACCTGTTCCCAACTGTCATTAAGGTTTGTCTCATTCATTAAAACACCAATTAATCACCAGCTGTTGTATTTTCAGAGTCCCCCAATGAAGGGAGGAAATGAAGGAATCTGACTTCATGTTCTTAGAAGGCTAATTTATTATTATATTATATTATATTATATTATATTATATTATATTATATTATATTATAGAATGCTATACTAAACTATCCTAAAATAATAGAGAAAGGATAGACAGAAAGCTAAAACATAATAATGAAAAACCTGTGACTCTCTTTTCCAGAGTCTCGACACAACTGGCCCGTAATTGGCCATAAGTAAAAACACTTCACATGCAACCAATGAAACAATCACCTCTTGGTAAACAATGTCCAAACACATTCCACAGCAGCAAAACACAGGAGAAGCAAATCAGATAATTATTGTTTTCATTTTTCTCTGAGGCTTCTCAGCTTCCCATGAGAGAAATCCTGGGCAAGGAGATTTCTCAGAAAATATGACGGTGACAAGTTGTTACCCTGATTAATTCTTGGTATTTGAGTACAAACTCAACAACTCTTTTTATGAGGAGCATTGGATACATTTTGGACTAGAGCAGGATGCAAATGTGGTTCCAAAGCTGAATCCTGATTACCAACTCTGCAGATAGTAAAAACAGAGAAAACAATTCAAACCACATCCTTTGTATCAGTCTCTCTTTTCCCATTTGCTCCAAGAGCAGAGGCCCTCTGAACTCTGGAGCAGTGAATCCAGGGTGCTTTGCCAGCAGCTTTGACTGTGATGAGGGTGGTCAGCAGGACGGGGAATGGTCCTCTCCACTCAGCCTGCAGGGATCACTGTCCCAGCATTTAACATCGAGCCAGGCTCCAAGCTGGGATGGATGAGCAGGATTGTCCAATCCTATGGGTATGGACAACATGAACCTCTGGAGCTTCAGCAAAGTGGAACTTAGAGCCATTAGATACTTTTGTAAGTCAATTTTCCCACTCATGTGGATGTCTCAAGGAATATGTGGAATTTGATATGGCCTGCCATACAATACACATCCATCTCATCCCAGGAATGCATTTGTTAGGCTCTGGATAACACCAACAGGCTGTCTCTGAATTGCACCTTTGGAATGCCTAATGATAATATGTGTGATGGTAGAGCTCTTTCCTGCACCTCTGTTTTCTGGATGGATGACCTGCAGGTCCTGGTTCCTTGGAATAGTCAATTTGTCTGAAATTATGACTTTTATTTT
>NW_024364772.1:0-211 GCF_014805655.1 Passer montanus
CTTTCCCCCTTTTTTTCCCAATTCCCCCATTTTTCCTGTTTTCCCTATTTTCCCCCATTTTCCCATCATTTTCCTCCCCATTTCCCCTCATTTTTTCCCATTTCCCCCACATTTTCCCCCATTTCCCCCATTTTTTACCAATTCCCCCATTTTTCCCCATTTCCACATATATTTCCCCCTTTTCCCCTCCATTTTCCCCATTCCCCCCATT
>NW_024364773.1:0-211 GCF_014805655.1 Passer montanus
CCTGGGGACCTTGGGGACACTCTGGGGGGCTTGGGTGACATTTTGGGGGGGCTGAGGACACTCTGGGGACACTGGGTGACATTTTGTGGATTGGGGACACTCTGGAGACCTTGGGGACACTCTGGGGGGGTTGGGGACACTCTGGGGACACCGGGTGACACTTTGAGACCCTGGGTGACCTTTGGGGGGTTTGGGGACACTTTGAAGACTT
>NW_024364774.1:0-211 GCF_014805655.1 Passer montanus
CCTCCCATTTCCACACCCCGGGCCGGGGTCACCGGCTCCTTCCAGCGCCTGGCTCGGACCCTGCTGGGGCTCGGGGATCCCGTGCCTGCATGAGCCACGGGAAATCCCCCCTTCACCCAGTGCCCCCAACGTGACCAGTCCCGTGACAGTGGGGACCGGCATCTCAGAACAGGCCCCTCTCCCGTGCCTCAGTTTCCCCCTGTGGATGAGG
>NW_024364775.1:0-211 GCF_014805655.1 Passer montanus
TGCCCGTGCGTGTCCCCAGTGGGAGCTTGCCCCCAGTCCCCGTCAGTGTCCCGTCTCTGCTGTACAGGTGGTGGGTCCTGAATCAAGGTCTGCAGAGAGCTTCCGGCCATCAAATGCAAACGTTAACCCAAAATTGCCAATCCTACCGCTAAGCCGTGTCCCCGAGGGCCACGTGTACATCTTCTGCCCGCTGAGGGCAAAAAATGGGCTG
>NW_024364776.1:0-211 GCF_014805655.1 Passer montanus
GGGGGGATCCTGAGGGGTCGTGGGGGACGGTGGGAGGTGGGCACAGCGGGGCCCGGGGGATCCTGGCGGGATCAGGGGCATCCCGGAGACCGCGGGGATGTGGGTGGGGTGCGCACAGGGGGCACTGGGGAGATCCAGTGGGCACTGGGGAGATCCAGGGAGGACTGGGGGGGTTTGTTTTGGGGATCGCGAGGGGTGGAGGGCCCTGAGG
>NW_024364777.1:0-211 GCF_014805655.1 Passer montanus
TCCCAGGACCCCCAGACCCCTCCCCAACCCCTCCTCCGTTACAGGGGGGGCTCCCAGGACCCCCAGCCCCCTCCCCAACCCCTCCCCGTTGCAGGGGCGGCTCCCGGGCGGTGCCGCTGCTCCAGGCCCCGCCCCGGCCCCGGGGGGGCTCCCGGGGGCTCCTGGGGGCGCTCCGGAAGCTTCCGTGCGCCCTGCTCAGGTGGGCGGGGCC
>NW_024364778.1:0-211 GCF_014805655.1 Passer montanus
TTTTTGGGAGTTCTGAATGAGATTGTTGGGGTACCAGTGGGATGTTGGGGTCCAGGAAGGGTTGGGGGTTCCCAGGGGCATTTTGGGGATCCCGGGGCGATTTTTAGGGGATTTTGGGGGTTTTGGTGGGAGATTCCTTAGGGGGTTTCCAAGGGTCCGGGAGGGGATTTTTGGGGATTCTGAGGGGGGATTTTCAAGGGTCAAGGAGAGG
>NW_024364779.1:0-211 GCF_014805655.1 Passer montanus
GGGGACAGCACTGGGGACACTGGGAACAGAACTGGGGGCACGGAGGGCAATGGGGAGAGGACTGGGGGCACTGGGACATTTGGGACATTGGGGAGGGGGTCGAGTGACTGGGAATCCCCCAAGGGGCACTGGGGACAGGTCCGGGTGACTTGGGGACACCGGGGAGGGGACAGAGAGCACTGGGGGCTGGGGGACACGGGTGGGGGGATGG
>NW_024364780.1:0-211 GCF_014805655.1 Passer montanus
TCTGTGCTCTGCTGCCCCTTGTTCTGCCGGCTGGCAGAAACCTCCACAACCACCCAAGACCAGTGCATGTTGTCAACCAAGCATGGTGCTGCCAATCCAGAGGGTAGAGAGACGCTGTGCTGCAGACTCGCACTGAACAGGCACTCTGCTGCTCCCCCATGCCCTGCTGCCCCAGCTGGGACCCCGGAAGTGATGCTTGGGAGTGGCAGGG
>NW_024364781.1:0-211 GCF_014805655.1 Passer montanus
AAGAAATTATGAAATGTACTTAGGAGTGTAGGTGAGTCAGATGAAGAAAAGGAGGACATGTTCTGAATTAGTTTACTGAAGGTGACAGGTCGTTAATTGAACCTACCTAAATCAAATGGTAAAAATCTTCTATCATATTTTTTATCAAAATTTAAAAAACAACAACAAAAAAAAGATGCCCACCCCAAAAAACACATAAAAACCACCAAAA
>NW_024364782.1:0-3360 GCF_014805655.1 Passer montanus
CCAATGTCCCCAATGTCCCCCGTGTCCCCTGTCCCCAGCTCAGTGACATCCGCTCCTTCGCGCTCTCCGCGGGCACGCGCAGCTCTCCCGCCCTCCGCCGCTTGGTGGCGCTGTCCAACGGGCTCGCGCGCTGGGTGCAGCTGCGCGTGCTGCGCCCCCTGGCGGCGCCGCAGCGAGCGGCAGCGCTGGGGCAGTGCCTGCACCTGGCCCAGGTGAGACCCCCGGAGTGACCCCCAGAGCTGACCCCTGACTCCCCAGAGTGACCCCCGAACCCCGGGAGTGACCCCCGACCCATAGCCCTGACCCCCGGGAGTGCCTGTCCCCAGCTCAGTGACATCCGCTCCTTCGCGCTCTCCGCGGGCACGCGCAGCTCTCCCGCCCTCCGCCGCTTGGTGGCGCTGTCCAACGGGCTCGCGCGCTGGGTGCAGCTGCGCGTGCTGCGCCCCCTGGCGGCGCCGCAGCGAGCGGCAGCGCTGGGGCAGTGCCTGCACCTGGCCCAGGTGAGACCCCCGGAGTGACCCCCAGAGCTGACCCCCGAACCCCGGGAGTGACCCCCGACCCACAGCCCTGACCCCCTGCCCCGCAGCCCTGGGGCAGTGCCTGCACCTGGCCCAGGGGAGACCCCCGGAGTGACCCCCAGAACTGACCCCTGACCCCCGGGAATGACCCCCGACCCACAGCCCTGACCCCCTGCCCCACAGCCCTGGGGCAGTGCCTGCACCTGGCCCAGGGGAGACCCCCGGAGTGACCCCCAGAACTGACCCCTGACCCCCGGGAGTGACCCCTGACCCCCGGGAGTGACCCCCGACCCCCGGGAGTGACCCCCTGACCCACAGCCCTGACCCCCGGGAATGACCCCTGCCCCACAGCCCTGGGGCAGTACCTGCACCTGGCCCAGATGAGACCCCAACCCATAAACCCGAACTGACCCCCTGACCCCCAGAACTGACCCCCTGACTCCCAGAACTGTTCCGCAGACCCCAGCCCAGCCCCCCAGCCCTGCCCCACGTGCTTCACACAAGGGGAGTGCAATGAAGTGGCCTTGGCACAAAATGCAGCTCAGACTCACAGTGCTTAACCAGGAAATGCACAAGGTAAATAAAGACAAGCAGAAGACTTCCAATCAAAACCATGCTGCCAGAAGGACTCCACGTCCCAAGGCTCTATGAAGCTATTAAAAAGCATTACATTCAGACACTGAAGAAACACATCAAGCAAACCTCCAATTCTTTTCTTCACATTTCTGGATATTTGCAAATAAAGTGAGTTACAAAAGGTAACAACAGTTGACACAGTAGAAAACAGAGGCATCTAGCCTGTAAGATTTAGGCTTCTGTTTTGACTTCCATTTGCCAAGTCAGTGAGAGATGTGGCTAACTTTCTACTGGAAGAGTCCTCCCCTGTTGTCATTTCACATCCCTCAGGGTGATTACAAACTGGCATTTCCAACAGCTGTGGGATATTTGCCCATTTCGTGTTTTCAGGCTTTATGAAAGATGCTGCCTTGCCTGAGCTACATAATGAGATGACAAAATATGGGATTCAAAGAGAAAGACCCAAGCACAAAGCTCTGCAAAACATTAGCTTGCTTCAACAAGGACAAGAGAAGGACAAGAACTTTAAAGAGGCACAAGGAAGAAAAACCACAGCAGAGCAAATCCTGTTGCTTTTGTGTTTTTCTGGTCAGTGTTAATGGCAGTCAATGAAACCACAGTGGTGTGAGTGAGAGCAGAGCTTAGCACAGCACTTCCACAAGTCCCATTTTGTGGTTTATGATGACAGACAGCCTGACTGCAGTGTGAAATCACTTCTCACCCAAAACAACACTGCTTGAGCAAGACAACAGCTTCTGCAGAGAGGAACTAGCAGATATGTTTCTTTTAGGGTTCCTGAGCTTCTAAAAAGCTTTTGAGCATTTGATGTGCAGCCTGAACACAAAGCACTGGGTTCATCAATGGGGCCCATGAGAGGAACAGTTAATTGACGTTGTGAATTGTTTAATGAACTGCTGCCTTGAGGAGTTGCTTAGGCAGCCAGCAATTTGTCAATTGGCATCTGCAGAGGCTGTGATGGTTTCAAACTGGCCCAGTGCTCCCTCATCAAGCTTTCACTGCAGGATAGGATGGGGTTTCATATTCAGTAAGTTCCATGAAAGAACAACACTGGATAACCAAGAGCCAAGAAGGATCTGCTGTAATTGGTTTACTCCCATCACAGGTCTGACCATTCTGTACTGATTCATAAGTAACTTGCACATTCTCCACCTTATGGATGGCCTACTCAATAACTGAGAGGACCAACCCAAACTAAACCCATGGCTTTCCATCAGCCAGAGTTGTTCTGCCCCATGCTATTCTGCAGATGCTTTGTCTTCTACACAGCAAAAGCACAAGAGTAAGAATAACTAGTTAGCTTCCCTCAGCCATGTTCAGCCCCCCGGACTCCCTGCGCGCCCCAAACCCCCCGAGCCCCCCGCGCTGTCCCGCAGGTGTCGCTGGCGCTCGGGCCCAGCGAGGAGCAGCTGCACCAGATGTCGCTGCAGCGAGAGCCCCGGCAGAGCGCGCCCGTGAGGCGGGGCACGGGAACGGGAACGGGAACGGGAATGGGAACGGGAACGGGGAACCGGGAACGGGAATGGGAACGGGAATGGGAACGGGAACGGGGAACGGGAACGGGAACGGGAACGGGAATGGGGGAAACGGGAATGGGAACGGGAACTGGGGGCACCAGGAACGGGAACCGGGAATGGGGAACGGGAACGGGAATGGGGAACAGGAACTGAGAATGGGAACCTGGGAGGGGAATGGGAAAGGGAACGGGAACGGGAACGGGAACGGGAATGGGGAACTGAAATGGGAACGGGGAACGCGAACGGGGGACAAAGTGGGGAACAAGAACAGGGGCAACGGGAACGGGAATGGGAACGGGGAACGGGGAACGGGGAATGGGGAATGGGAAAGGGAACAGGAATGGGAACAGGGAACGGGAACGGGAACCGGGGGGGGGAACGGGAATGGGAATAGGAAAGGGAAATTGGAACGGGAACAGGAATGGGAATGGGAACAGGGAATGGGAATGGGAACGGGAATGGGAATGGGAACGGGGAACAGGAATGGGAACGGGGAATGGGGGAACGGGAACGGGGAACGGGAACAGGAATGGGAATGGGGACGGGAACAGGGACGGGGAACGCGGAACGGGAATGGGGGAATGGGAACGGGAATAGGAACGGGAACGAGAATGGGAAACGGGGGAACAGGAACGGGAACGGGAACGGGGAGAATGGGAATGCAAACGGGAATGGGAACGGGAATGGGGGAAATGGGAACGCGAACGGGAATGGGAACGGAGGGCAAAGGG
>NW_024364783.1:0-211 GCF_014805655.1 Passer montanus
AATTTGGGGAGGGGGCGAAAAAATTTGGGAGGAGGTCTCGGGAGGAGGTGCTGCCATCTGGTGGCTGTTGGGAGTATTGCAGGAGGGGTTAATTGGGAGGTCATTAATTGGGGGAGGTTTAATTAGGGGGAAGATTAATTAGGAGAGTTAATGGTGGGGGTCCTGGATTTGGTTCCCCACCAAGGGAACCCCAAAATTTGGGGAGGGGGCG
>NW_024364784.1:0-211 GCF_014805655.1 Passer montanus
GGGCTGTGCGGGCGCGGCTTCGGCTCGGCGGCGGCGCTGGGCTTCCACGCCAAGCTGCACCGCGGGCGCCGCGGGCTGTGCTGCCGGCACTGCGGCAAGAGCTTCATCCACGTCAAGCGCCTGCAGACGCACGAGGTCGGCTGCCGTGACGGCGGCGGGGAGGGCGACGCCGCCAACACCACCGGCGGCGACGTCCCCGTCACCGGCGGCG
>NW_024364785.1:0-211 GCF_014805655.1 Passer montanus
TTTGGGGGATTTTGGAGGGATGGAATGGGGGTTTTTCAAGTTTGTGAGTAGAATTTGTGGTGGATTTGGGGGTTCTGGAGATGATTTTGGGGTGATCCCAGCCTGATTTCCCCATTTTTGGGGTCCCCCCCAGCCCACTGGCTCAGCATCGAGGGCGTGCAGCCGGCGATCCCCGAGAACCCCCCGCCAGGTGTGTGACCCCAAAAACCCC
>NW_024364786.1:0-211 GCF_014805655.1 Passer montanus
CAGAGCAAATCCTAAATCCCAAACCTGGAACAAATCCCAAACCTGGAGCAAATCCCAAATCCAGAACAAATCCCAAATCCCAAACCCAGAACAAAACCAGGTTGTTAATTCCAGGTGCGCCAAGCAGCTTCAGTTTTTGGGATATCCCACAAGGAGTATCCCAAAATCCCAACTCCTCAGGGATCTGATCCCAAACCCAGCTCTGATCCCA
>NW_024364787.1:0-211 GCF_014805655.1 Passer montanus
TTGCTGCTGCTGCTGCCAGCAGGAGTGTACTAACTCAAACAGAACCCCCCAGGAAGGATGCAGCTGTCCAGGACCCTGATTGCTGGGAGGGTCTGAGCCTGTTGTTAATATCAGAGGATAGTGTGAAAAACACATGCGTGTGATGTGAGCAGCTGAATTATCTGCTCTGTCTGGCAGCAGAACTTAAGGAAGAAGTGGAAAGGCTGAGGAG
>NW_024364788.1:0-211 GCF_014805655.1 Passer montanus
GATGGATGGATGGATGTGGAGAACTTGGAGCAACTTCCAGAGTCTGGAGGGGCTCCAGGGAAGCTGGAGAGGGAACGTTCCTTGGGAAGTGGAGTGTCAGGACAAGCAGGAATGGGTCAGACTGAAAGAGGGGTAATTTGGGTGCAATTTGGGAAGAAATTCCTGCCCAGGAAGGAGGCGAGGCCCTGGCACAGCTTCCCAGAAAAGCTGC
>NW_024364789.1:0-211 GCF_014805655.1 Passer montanus
TGGAAAACGCCTCAAAAATGGGGAAAATCAACCCCAAAATACCTTGGGAAAAAGAGCCAAAAATACTCAAAAATATTACCACAGTACCTTAAAGAAGATGGCAGCCCAAAATGCTGAACAGTATCCTCGAAATGTCCTAAAATATTCTGAAAAATACAGCCTGAAATACCCAAAAATTATCTGTGAAATGCCTGGAGCTGGCCGAGCTCAT